>NC_092049.1:50006653-50048133 GCF_003086295.3 Arachis hypogaea | reverse complement strand
AAAGAGGCGTTTACACAAGCTAAAGCACAACATCGGAAGGACCTTCTCAGCAAAAATTTGAACAAGAAAGAAGACATGGTCCTGATGGATACATCTGATTCTATGGAGGAAGTATCATGTACTTCCTATCAGAGCAGAAGCTTTGAATCAACCAAACATATGCAACTAGGTTGCAGAAGTTCCAATTCAACGAAATCCACAGGAAAAGCTCCAGTAATTCATCACGACTTCTGCAGTTTTATGACACTGCAAGGAATGAGTGCCGACTACAGCTAAAATATATTTGCTCTAAAGATCGAGAAAAATTGGTGGGATATTCACCAGATGAAGTATGAACACACCTGGGTGAGTTTTAATAATTTCCTGAACAAGTTCTCTCCTACAGAGATAGCAAAGCTAGGACAACGTCCGACCTTCAGGCAGAAGGAGAGTGAGTCTCTCTGTGATTCTTGGGAGATGTACAAGCTGATGTTAAGAAATTGCCCCCCCCATGTGTTGTCTGGATGGGGCAAGATGATCATCTTCTATGAAGTTATCTCTGAGATGGCCAGAGAGACAACAGATCAGTTTACAATTGGCTCTCTGGGCCATATAGAGACACATGAAGAGGCAGATGAGCTCATTGAGATAGCTGCCAATAACCAGCACTTATACTCCTGTGAGGAGACCCCAGCTAGGACAGAAGTTCTAGATTAGGGAGACCTTAAAAGAAGGTGGAATAGTAGTCTTTACCAAGGAGGTCGAACTCAGGAGCATGCTACTGAGGGACTTAAGCAATTACGGATTAGAAGGATCCTGAGACTGCCCACAGAGGAGAAGGAACCTCAAGTTAAATCTTTCTGGGCATGCAAGAGGAGCCTGTGATGATCACAGAGCTCGCCCTTACAGAGGTGAAAGAACCTCAAGAGCCACACTTCCGAGGCATGCATTAAGAACTGCAGATAAGCAGTCGGCTCATTAATAAACCAATTTTGTGTTTATCTTGTGCTTAATTTAAGGGATTTTATCACCCTTTTTCCACATTTATTCAATGAAATAACATGGTTTTTGTAATTCTCCTTGATTTTGTGCTTAAGAGTGAAAACATGCTTTTTAGGCCATAAAATAGCTAATTTTGATTCACCTTAATTCTATTTGATGCCTTGATATGTTTGTTGAGTGATTTCAGATCCATAAGGCAAGTATTGGATGGGAGAAGTGAAGAGAAAAGCATGCAAAGTGGAGAAATCATGGAAAAATAAGGATTTGGAGTGCATAGATTGACGCGCACGCGTGACAGACACGCACGCGTAGATAAGAAGTCGCCTGGCGATGCGTACGCGTGACATGACGCTGGAATTATGCCTCTACCACAAAGTCCACCCACGTGTACACGTCGCCTCTCTAAAGAACCCATCATGCATACGCGTCGCAGCCATTTCACCTATCCACACTTACACGTCACTCTACACGTACACGTGGATTACCCTATTTCACTCATTTCTTTTCTTTTCTTCTTTCCATTTCTTTCCTTCTTCTCTCCACTCTTCTTCTCTTTCCACCTCTCACTCATCATCCAACACTACCATACACCATCAACCGTTAGTTAGTTTGTTAGTTATTTACTTAGTTTTTGTTTTCATGACAAGTGTTGGATTATCAATTTTAATTACTGTTTAATGCTGCTTATTATTAACTTGATGCCATTTTGGCATAATTGCTTTTATACTCATTGTTGGATTCTTAATTGAGGTTACATGTTGTTAGTTGGTTTTGAACTTTTTATGCTTAATATTTTTCAATACCAAGTACATGTTACATTGCCTTCAAGCATCTTAACTCTTTTGAGTTGCATGTTTTGGCCACCATGCATTCATTATCCATTGTAAGGCAATAGTATATTATCAATGCATTTTTTAAGGTGGTGCTTGTTGTTAATTGAGCTTTAATTACATCACCTATTTCATGCATTGAGATTTGTGGGATTGTGAATTGGAGCGAAAGCATACCTAATGGCATATTTTTGAGCTTTCTAAGCTTTGTGACATGTTTGCTATGTGATTAATTTTAACTCTTATATCTCTTTTCCTAAGTTCCATAGCAGCCATGTGTTCCACTTTTATGTCACTTAGGTGTTGCAAACAACTTCAATATGCATCATTGTTGATGTGTGAGTTCTATATTCCATTTTTTTCACTAAGTTCCTTGCACGTCAATCAATGTCCATGCATTATCCAATTTCACAATTGCCTGACTTTAGCTTGAATGCTTTTATGCTTCTTCACTACTTGTTTGTATTTTACCTACAAGTCTTTTAAAGCACCTCAAGCACACTAGAATGAGTGAAGTGTATCCTTTCTCTTGTGTACGTGTGAAATAACTTTTCATGCTAGTGTGTGTATGTTCTAAACCGCATGCAATTTAGGACCCACACACCCTTTTTCTTTAATGTCACACTAATTCACTCACTCAATTCTAGTGATTTACCTCATTCTAATAATTTACACTTCCTTGCTTTTGTATTCTCTCATCTTACGGTATTATTTTCTATTTTTCATGGATGAGTCATTATAAGCAAAAACGGAAGCGAAAGAAAGCACACGAAGCACCGGTTGACCTACCAGCTGAAGGTAGCAACTCGGAGAGTCGTCGTACCCCCTTACTCATCCTTGAATGCACCGAGGACGGTGCAAACTTTTAAGTGTAGGGAGGTCATCCGACCAGTCGGCGTTTTTGGGTGATAAATTTCTAATCTCAGTACTTTTGCTTTTCATTTTAAGGTCTTTTAGAATTTTTAGTTACATTTTCTTGTTTTGCATATGTATATATTAAGTTTAGTCGAAATCATGATATTTTCCAAGGATTTTATCTATAGGGCACCCCAATTGATTGAAAAAAAAATTTAGAACTTGTTTGAACTATATATTGTGGAACATGTTTTGAGTTGGAAACACAAACAAATGAGTTTTGAGCCTAATGATGTGGTTACATTATATAACCACGTATTTTCCTTCTTGTGTGTGATTATTCTCTTTCTATGATTGTAATCTTTGAATTGTTTGATTCTATATGTCCATTATTTTGTGTATACACGCATTTATATGATTGAGGCTATTGTTTCAAATAGCTCACTTACCCAAATAGCCTTACCTTTTGTCTTCCATTGTTAGCCAATTTTGAGCCTACGCTTAACCCATTTGTTCTTAATTTTATCACATTACAAGCCTAAAGCGAAAATAATAAATATCCCTTGTTTGGATCTTTGATTAGCTTAGGCTAGTGAGAGTGTTTATCATTCAAGTTTGGGAGAGTTGGGAACATTGGTTGGGATAAAAGATTGTTTATATATTTTGTCTAAATTTTGGGAATTGGGTACATACTCATGCATTAAATCTGTAAACCATATGCATTGATGATCTTGTATATATTTTAGTTTGAACGAAAAAAAAAGAGAAAAATAAATAAAAGAAAAGAAAAAATAGGAAAAGAAAAAAGAAAAAAAAAAGAAAAGCAACAAAAGGGGACAAAGTGCCGCAAAGTAAAAGTCCAATAATAGTCAATGCATATGTGTGGTGAAGTGAAAAGAAAATGCATGAGTTTGTGAAAAAGTGGGAAACATGGGTAGTTAGGTTTGTTTAGAATTTTGTAGGTTGTTATATAGGTTAGGTGGGATGTTTAAGTTGATCAAAGATTCAAATTCTAGTCCACCTAAGCATATACAATCCTACCTTGACCCTAACCCCATTACAACCTATGGGAAAGCCCTCATGATATTTGTATGCTTGCATGAAATAATTGTTGATTGTTGGATGAAAAACAAATCCTGGAAAGCATGATTAGGGGAGAATTGATTGAATCAACCCCAAACACTTGAGTGACTAGAGTGGATACACATCCGGTGAGGGTTTGATCGCTCAATTGCATGTTTCCACCCATGATCATCTTTCTTGCAAGTTTGTAAAAATCTTTTCAATAACTCAAATCAATTGTGGTCTTGATTAGGTGGTTAATACCCCTAGCCCTTGTACTTATATATGTATTCTTGGGAATTAATTTGTTTTAACTGAGTAGTTGCATTCATGTAGGCAGTTGCATATAGGTAGTTTACATTGAATAAATGTTGATACCCTTTGTTTCTTTCTTGGTTAAGCATGAGGACATGCTTGGTTTAAGTGTGGGGAGGTTTGATAAATCCCAATTTTGTGGTTTACCTTGTGCTTAATTTAGGAGATTTTATCACCCTTTTCCCACATTTATTCAATGAAATAGCATGGTTTTGTAATTCTCCTTGATTTTGTGCTTAAGAGTGAAAACATGCTTTTTAGGCCATAAAATAGCTAATTTTGATTCAGCTTAATTCCATTCGATGCCTTGATATATTTGTTGAGTGATTTCAGATCCATAAGGCAAGTATTGGATGGGAGAAGTAAAGAGAAAAGCATGCAAAGTGGAGAACTCATGGAAAAACAAGGATTTCGAGTGCATAGATCGACGCGCACACATGACAGACACGCACGCGTAGATATGAAGTCGCCAGGCGACGCGTACGCGTGACATGACTGATGACAGGTCATCTTAGGCTAGCTTCACAAGCCTTTTCCATCTATTTTTTCTTAGTTTTCATGTATTTCTTAGGCAATAAGTAAGTGCTCGGATGAGAAATTCATGGTTGTCTTGATTCAATCAAACATTGTTAATTTTATGCATTTAAATGAGATTTTATGCAAGATTTAGTTGATGTTATGAATGATGCAAAATTGTGTGATTATGCTAAGGCTTTGATTAGTTTATTTGGTTGATGATAGGTAAAAAGAAGCAGAGGAAGAGCAACGAAAAAGAGGAGGAAAGGCCAACGTTGGAACCAACGTTGGCCTATCAACATTGTAGGCAACGCTCAAGAAGAAGAAAATATGGGTGCCAACGTTGGAGGGAACGTTGCTGGATTAACGTTACCTCCAACATCCTCAAAAATGTTCAATTCTGGGGCTAAAAGATTTTTGGGCGACGCGTACGCGTGAAAAAGGAAAAAATTTCAATCCACGCGTAAGCATGAACCACGCGCATGCGTGAAATGGCAAAATTGACCATTCACACGTATGCGTGGGTAGCGCGTACGTGTGGGTAGTGCATGCGCATGACCAAGCCAACATATGAGGGAACGTTGTTGACCAAATGCTGCCTCCAATGTCCACGATGAGAAGCCTAGAATTTGGAATTGAGAAACTTAAATCGACACGCACGCGTCTATGACGCGTACGCGTGAAATGGAAAAATGGCAATGCACACATAAGCGTGGTGTACGCACACGCGTGGAAGGGCAAAAACACAACCTTCACGAGTACGCATGATATACGTGCACACGTTAATGAGCAAACGTTAGTGCACCAACGTTGAGTTAAACGTTGCTAGCAGCACCCAGAATTCATTTGTTTTGCAACGTTTGGGCTCAACATTTTCACACAAATGTTGCCACCAACGTTAAGGCTAGTTTTAACTCCAAATGGCACCATGTAAGTTCATAAACGTTTAGCTAAGGTTAACGTCTGTTAGACTAATTCCTCTCTGCTTCAATCAAAGGCCAAGGCCCACATCCAAGTACACTAAGTGAAGACCTATTTTGGAATGAAAAGAAGAGTATAAATAAAAGATTCTGAGAGGGCTTAAGGGGGCTAGCTTGGGCAGCAGGAGTAGGAGTAGGAGTAGGATAGAAGGCTCTGGTAGAGAGCTTAGCTTAGAATTTCTTTTTCTTTTCTGCACTTTTACATTTGAGTTGTATTGAATTTAGTTCAGCTTTATGCAATTTCAATTTCTACATTTCTCTTCTATAATTGTCCTTTCTGCAATTTTTCATTTCCGTTCACACTGAGATTGATTTACTTTCATGTAATTTAAATTTCCTGCAAATGTTCTTAGAGCAATGATCAATTGAACCCCACTTCATTAAGGGAGAGCTCTATTATAATTCTAATGGATTAAAGAAATTCTTCTTCTTCTCAATCCACTTGGGTAGCTAAGAAATAACTTCTGTTTTGATTTTGATCCATTCACTCCGGAAGGGGGTTTGGATCCATTGAATTTCTATGTGAGCCTCGGTAGGGGAATCATGGAAATTAGAACTGAAGCTCTGTTTCTCACAACTCTCTTGATCAACACCATTCGGGAGGAATTCAGATCTTGAGAGTTAGTGTGGTGTATGGATGAGAGACATGCATTTAACCTCTTCTCATGACAATTAGATCGAGGAATTGGCAAGATTGATTGTGATTAGAGAGATTGGGTTACCAAGTAATTGGGATCCAATCAATTTCAGTATGCCATAGATCCACTCATATGATTGTGAAAGGAGTTGAGACCCAATTGATTCATTGTGGATTATGATATTTTCAATCCTTAATGAATTTTTTTTCTGTTAATTGTCCTTGAGTTCACTTTGAGTACTTTGGTTCACTGCCTCTTTAATTTCCCTGGACCCAAAGCCCTTTACATTTCCTGCAATTTAAGTTTCCTTGCAATTTAAGTTTCTTGCCATTTAAGTTTCTATCAATTTACTTTCAACAATTTACAATTCTTGCAATTTACATTCTGTTTGATCAATTTCACTCAATTCATCAATATTCGCTTAACTAGACATATCACCTCACTAAAGTTGCTTGATCCATCAATTCCTGTGGGATCGACCTCACTTTTGTGAGTTCTACTACTTGATGCGACCCGGTACATGATGACATGTCATCATGTCATATTTTTTTATGCTTTTTCATACAAGAAATTGATGATTTGTGCTTAAATATTGAATGCTTTTGTGCTTAAATGGTATATTTCCTTAATCTTTTGATTTTATAAATTTTGTAGGAAATAAGTGTAAAAAGAAGCAAAATAGCACAAAATCAGCTCAAAAGAAGAAAAGAAGGATTTTGGGGCACACTTTGAAGTTGAGCACGCTTTGGAACCTTAGGCCACGCTTTTAAAAGTGTGGCCCATGACCATGAAGCCTTGGCATATGCATTAATGCTTATGCATGCATTAATAATTAATAACCATGCTATTTCATGCATTAATGCTTATGTATGCATGCATTTAATTATTTATGCAATGCATGAACGCATTAGTATTATTAACTAAGGCCAATTAAAGCATGCATGCATACAATGAATTGGCAACGACGTTGCTAAGTAAATTAAAGCATGCCATTAAAGCCAATTGGCAAATCAAGCTTTAAACGTTAATGCATTGCTAAGTAATAAAATAAAATAAATAAAAGCTTGCATGCATGAAACATTTAATGCCAATGAAAGAAATTGATGAACGCTAGCGTTCATTAACAAGGGAGCGCTACATTACATAAGGAAAGGGAAGCTCGGCACCAAAAGAAAAAAAAAGGTCAAGGAAGAGCGTTCAAATTGTAACAACCCTAATTTTCGAGTACGCGAGATCATTTCTGAAGACACGGATTTCTCCGAAAGATCAGTAAAGGGAATACCTCTTCTGTATCATCAAGCATCTCAATCCTCATTGTCATTATATTATCTTTAACTCAGGACCTTAGTTGAGACAAGCTCGATAACGCGGTCACGAAGAACCTGGTTTTTGAACCGTATTGGTTAGAAGTTTTGATTTGGTTTTTTTGTAAATAGTCTCTGTTTCATGAACCGGACTCGATTCATGAGAGAAAAGATATAATATTATAATATTATCATTATATTAGTATTAGAAAATGCTTGAATGATATTATTATAAGGTTACCTGGTCTGTTTTACTTAAAAACAGAAAATCGGTTTAACCGGGTTTACGGTTTACTGGTGCAGCTTAGCCCCAGCACTCTCTGATGACTTTAGCAATGCTAAGGCCTCATTATTCATGTTTTATTCTCATAATAAACATGTTACTAGTGTCATTTATGCTAGTAGCTCAGAAAATAATTTTTAGAGATGTTTTTGCAAGTGTTCCGATACACCTAGTTTTAGTAGTTATACACCTGAGATATTTTAATATTATTTTAATCCACCTCCAATCCAACCAATCACAACTCACCTTACACCTCCAAGACCTCCAAGGCTATCTCATTTCATCATTTTGGCCGAAAATAACAAGAGAGAAAAGAGAGAAACTTTCATGAACACTTAATCTTCAAAGCTTGATTTCTTCTGAACCAAAACTCAAATCAAAACTCCGATTTCACCAAAATGATCCTCTCTTCTTCCTCTACATAACCATGTGACTTATCAAGGCTGGAAATAAGGTGAGATGGCTGTTCCTTTAGCCTTTCAATTCGGTTTTCAAGGAAAACCATGCAAAACATGTGTTTTCTTGATGTTCTTCCTTAGGAATCATGCTTAACTTGACTTGAGGGCCAAGAAACGTTAATTTCCAGCAAGTCTAAGGTGAGATATCTCTTCCTAACGTGCTGAGGGAGATTTGGTCAGTTGAGAGTTTGTGGATTTAAAGTTGTTCTTGATGTGTTTTAGGAGGAAAAAGTGGTTTAAGGACACTTCAATGAGTAACCGGATTTGGAGCAGCAAATCAAGGTAGGGTGTCACGAAATTAATCTTGATTATTTGTGTTTGAGTTGTGTGAATGTTGTATAAATTGGCTGTGCCAAAAATTAGTTGCATATATGATTGATTCTTGGTTAAAATTTGGTGAAATTTTGATGAAATTTGATGAAATTCAAGCTTTAAAGTTCATGTTCTTGGGCAGCTGGAAAAAATGAAACCCTAAGCTTAAATTGAGGTTCAATTTGTGTTAAAATCATGTAGAAAAGATGGGTTTTTAGTGACTGCTAATTTATTAAGAATTATAGTAAAAATCGGTTGCTGAAAAGACTGAAAAACGGGTAAAAACAGAGAAAGAATGTGAAGAATTTTTGAAGAACATGAAGAACACTTTGAGTGTGGTGAATAACATTGAAGAACACCTTTTAGATCTTAGAAAGGGCAAGGAAGTAAATATTTTGGTGTTTGAGGGGTTATTTTGTAATTTCTGAAAGTTAGGGTGGTTAAAGTAGAAATATTAAAAGTTACGGGTGGTAAAAAGTGAATTTTTAAAGGTTAAAAGTTAAAAAGGGGTAATTTTCGAAAAATTAATGATAAAATAATAAAAAAATAATAAAATATTAAATAATAATATTTAATTAAAAATAATATTTTAATAAAAATAATAAAATAACGCAGAAAAGGCAGTTTTCTGTAAAAGCTTTAGAAAGACAACTTTAAGCGCAGAATCTCATAATTACCTTCATAAAACACTTAGGGAGTGGTAATAACATGATAGTGAGGCAAAGATAAAGAAAAGATAAAAAGTTGAAGAAAAGATAAAAATCATCTGTAAAGTTTTAATGACAGAAAAACAGACAGGGACTAGTGAACGAACTAGGGCAACTTAGTTAGTACTTGAGTTGCGACTAGGGCTAGGTATAATATGAAAAGTTAAACTGTTTCAGTATAGACTTAATGAACCTATACTTGGGACAGACTAACTATTCATACCGAAATTTACATAAGCTTTAAATACATATGTTAAGCAGAGAAATCAGAACAGAGTAGAGAAACACAGAGAACAGAGTAACCAGAGCAGAATAAAGGGATACAGAGAAAAGAGTAACCAGAGCAAAGTAAAAAGACAAAGAGAAAAGAGTAATGTGATAAAGAGAAATGGTTTGAGTTACGATGTTGTAAAAGTAAAAGCTATAAAGTTTGTATAGCATGATTGAACAGAGAAAGAAAGAGGTACCGCATAAGAATGTGAAAGTGATGATGATAATGAGAATGATTATGTGATGATCTGCTGCGTGAAGGCAGTCAGATAGATTGTGGTACGACCACTGAGAGTGCTTTCCTGGGATACTTAGCTATAATGCTATTCTGTAAGTCAGAGGACTCTTACAGAGGTATCGAGAACACACGACTAGCATATACTCCTGTAAGTCAAAGGACTCTTACAGTGAGAGTGTGTGTGTATGCTCCTGTAAGTCAAAGGACTCTTACAATGAGAGTGTGTGTATGCTCTTGTAAGTCAAAGGACTCTTATAGAGAGTGTGTTGGGCAGATATAAGTTAACTAGCTCCGCCATGCAAGTCAAAGGACTCTTGCAGTGGTTTGCCTCACAAGTCAAAGGACACTTGCGAGGGACATTGCCAACAGGAAAGCCTTACCTGGTCAGAGGACTCCGGGTAACGTCGGGAGCGGGTATGTAACCGACAAATGAGCTCATTACCTGCGCTAGGGCTAGACATGCATCATATTTGGTTGCGCATTTCCTCTGTTATGATTGTTGTTTGAATGTATGCCTTCTTTGTTTTCATTCTATTCTCTGTGTCAGTGTTTTGTTTTCTTGTATTCTTTTGTTTGTGTTTTGCTTTCTGTTTTCTTTATTTTCTTTATTTATCTGTTTCTTCTGTCTACTGCTTCTTGGTATTGTGCTATTTATCTGCTAAACAACACGGAATTAATGAACGTAACTAATAACCCCGGCCCTACTAAGAACTCCCCAGTTCTTACCCCTTCTCTCTCCCTTCCCCGTTCAGATGGAAGCATGAGTACCCTTCCGTAGTTCGCTGACGATCGTTCACAAAAAGGATTCCACTCTAAATAGTCTTCTGAGTCTAGAGTGAACTCCGTTACCTGTTTATATGTATATACTATGAGGCCAGCCAACGTCTGCACCCCGCTTTTCTACAAACTTTAACCTAAATCCTGTGTACGAGATTCCTATTTTGTGGATACTTCATGAGGTACCAGAGAGACGTCCTGTGGAAAAGTCTGATCGTGCAGAGGAGTAGCAGATGATGTTCTACCTTTTGATGACGTTCCACCTGACTTGAGTTGTGAAGACTTAGGACGTACTTTCCCTTGCTTTAGTAGTTTAGAGGGACTAGGTGAGTATAGAGTCTAGGCTAGCCTAGGTGCCAGCTTAGGGACTTCTTGAACAGGTCAGGGCCTGGGATGTTGTATGTATATATATATGTATTTAGTTATTATCTAGCTATATATAGGGGTGTTCTAACTAAAAGTCTATACTCTAATAAAGGCTGGATTACTAAATGTTGTTAGCTGCTTGTGATGTATTTATGCGTGGTTGCTTATAACTGTTTTATCTGTTATTATTTGTGTATTGATTATGAATGATTCTGTCTATTAATTCAATCATTTTCAAAAAAAAAAAAGTACCTCGCTAACTAACTATGCTTTTAACAACGAATCAGGCTCATATAATAAATAATAGACAATAATTAGGATGATAAATTGGTAGCACTCAGTTTCTGATATGTCCTAGGCGTACTGAAAATTGGGTCTTTACACAAATTAAATGAACGCTAGCGTTCACACAAGTAAACTTTCTCGGGGATTCACCATGAAGGGAATGGTGCGCACTAAAAGCCCAACAAAGCAAGAAGCCACGTTTAAAGAAGTGAATGTAGCGTTCATTCTTGTGAACGTTTTTGGGCTTATGGAAGCATGGAAGCAAGCCCAGCGCACTAAGAGCCCAACAAAGCAAAGGGTAGGGTTCAAAAAAGTGAACTCAGCATTCAAAAGAGTGAACGCCCAAGGAAGCAAACCGCATCAAAGGACCAAGAGAGAGCATTCGAAGATTGAACGCAGCGTTCAAAAAGTGAACGCTAGAGGCCAAGCACGCACCAAAGGCATGCCTAGGAGAAGTGAACGCCAAGTTCACTTCCCAAATGGAGCGCTCTACTGGGAGTGAACCAAGCCACTCCTGACCCATGCCATCAAGTGCCATCTTGGATCCAATTCTTCACAGACCCAAGCCACCAAATGCATTCGGATCCATTCTTCTTCAAATCTAAAGCAACCAAAACCCATTAACATTACTCAAGGGCACAAAAAAAAGCTAGATTAGGAAATTCTTTGTAATTTGTTTTCAATTTCAATATCATTTTCATTTTGTAAAGCCTATATAAAGGCATCAATTTCATTTCATTAGAAGGCTGGCTCTGCTAAAGAGCATTAGGAGTAGGGTAGAAGGCTCTGGTAGAGAGCTTAGCTTTCTTTTCTTTTTCTACAATTTTACTTTTCTGTTACAATTGAATTCAATTTAGCTTATGCTAATTTTCAATTTCTGCAATTCTCTGCTACACTTTTCTTTCCTGTAAATTTACTTTCTGCAACTTTACATTTGAAATTGTTGAGATCACGATCTACTTTTCCTGCAAATCTGAAATTCTGTTCTTATGCAATTTAACTTTTCCATTCACAGTGAGCTTGATTTACTCTTACTGTAAGTTTAAATTTTCTGCAATTGCTCTAAGTCATGATTTACTGCTTTTTTTACTTTCCAGCACCCAGCCCCCTTTACGTTTGCTGCAATCTACATTTCTTGTTCTTTAAGATTCTGTCAATTTACTTCCTGTAGGTTAGATCTGCTGCAATTTACTTTCCTTGTCATTTAAGCTTCAGTCAATTTACATTCTGCCTTTTATCTTTTCTGCAATTTACATCCTGCTGCATCAATTCTCACTCAATTCGCCAATGTTAGCTTAACTAAACTAATCACTCACTAAAGTTGCTTAATCCATCAATTCCTATGGGATCGACCTCACTCTTGTGAGTTATTACTACTTGATGCGACCCGATACACTTGCCGGTGAGTTTGTGTGGAAATCTAATTTTCACCCATCAAGTTTTTGGCGCCGTTGCCGGGGATTGATATAGATCGACAATGATTAAGTGGGTGAGAATTCTAGATTAAGCATTTTCTTTGGTTTAAGTTGACACCAAGGTGTTTGTGTTTTTGCCTCACTGAGAAAATCTTACCTAAGATATGAATTTAAGTTTTTTTTGGTGGTGTGTTTTACAAAATTCAAATGGAGTTCAACTCATCTTATGATCAAACAAATTTCATGGGATATTACCCACTATTCCGAGGTTTACCTGAAACTGTAGGTCGATCTCGGATGAGATCTCCTTTGCTTGTCGGAGATGACGTGTCCGGCTGGTGAATGGTGGCTGGGATTGTCGTGTCCGACTTGTTGAGCTGGCGATGCTACTGATCCTTTGTCACCGGAGGGAGGTGGTACCTGCAAGGGACTCTGATGCTTAAGTTAGTAAGGGTATTAAACAGGTTTTCTGTAGAATCAGAGTATGAGTTATACCTGGGTGCTCCAGTGTATTTATAACGGTGAGGAATGACCTTCTTGGAGATAAGATAGTTATCTTATCCTAACTTATCTTATCCTTGAGTGAGGTCATCTTATCTTCAAGGGAACCACCCTTATCTCTGTAGACTCGGACTGTCTTTGGGTTTGGGTCATGTTCCTCTGTTTGGTCCCTATTTGGGCTTTTCATAGTAATTTGGCCGAGCTCTTTGAGAAGAGGTCGGATAATCCTAACCTGAAGAGGTCGGTTGACTTGTCGTCTAAACATCCCGGGTCAGAAAGTTCGACCCAGGGTATGAACAGTGCCCCTGCTCGAGTATGGTCTTCCTTTTGAGGTCGAGTCATTTAGTTTTAGGACTCTAGATCCTTCTCTGGTGAAGCCGAACTCGAGCATTTTGTCGATCTTTTTGTAGAGCTTCTATCTGAATACGGAACGTCTTCCTTTATTCCTTTTTTGAAAATGCGCATTTATTGCTTTGGGAACGTGCGAGGGTTTTTAATGACCCCTTAATTCCTCTCTTTGTTGCCGTTTTCCCTCTTTTCATCATTTTTAACTTCAGTATTTTCGAGGATTTGGCTTCCGTTTCTTCATCCTTTTTTCCACTCTTTTCCTTCATTTTTTTGTCTTTGCCTTAGACTATTTCCACGCTTCTCTTTGTAGTGCCCTTGGTGATTGCTGGAACTTCCTTTGTTCGAAAGGCTTTTTTGAATTTCACCTCTCTACCTTCAATTTCTTCTGCGCTTACTCTTCTTTTAGGTTGGTTCTTCTTTCTATTTATTTACTTCTTTCGTCGTTCTTCCCCTTGCATTGTTCTATTTCTAGGTAAAGTTTTGATTTTGCTTGAGTTTATGTTGGAAAGCTTGAGTCTTTTCGTATTACTATGCTTGGTTGTCATTGTGATGTATGTTTTCTGGTTTTCTTTCGAGCTTATGTACGCTCTTGGCGTTTTCCCTGATAGTTGATGCTTTTTTGGGTTTTGCATGTTCTTTTACTACTTCTGATTGTATCTTCGTATTTGGAGTTTTGGGCTGATAAACTGTTTTATTTTTTAAAAGGATTGCGCCTTTGATGAATTTGCCATATTGGTAGCTTTTCTTTACTGATAGACTTGTAATAGATAACATTTTTCTGAGGGTTTGCTTTTGACTTTCTCCTCATGTTGTTGCTTGTCTGGAAGGGGATTTGTTTTTCTTCGCCGAGAGTTTTGGGGTGTAGCCTTATAGACTTTTTCTGGGTCATTATTCTATCTCTGCCTCCAAAGGATGCCCTTGGACCTTTGTGTGCGTCTTGGGATTTTCCTTTTACTGTTTGCGTGGCTTTGAATCGAGTTGTTTTGATTTCGCCTGAGCTGTTTTGGTTAGTAATCCCTTTTTTTTTTCTTGTTGTAGGACTAGTTGGCCATGTCTTCTCACAAAAATGTTGTTGAGACGTCTAAGGTTCCTGAGGGGATGTCTGACTAGTTGGACTCCCTTGTGTTGCTTTGTGTTTCTCTAGCTAACTCTGAATTCTGTACGGAGCTTAGAAAATATCATCGGATCTGTAGTAGTAGATATCAAGAGAACAACTATGAATTGGTAGCACCTGATTCTGATGAAAGGGTTTGCTTCCCTGTTCCCACCCAGGGGGAGCGTCCCTTTTTTTATGCATACGACTTCCTTTTTAGTTAGATGAACATCACCCTTCCTTTCACTCCCTTTGAGACCGACCTGTTGTGGTCGTGTAACGTCGCTCCATCTCAGCTTCATCCGGACTCATGGGGATTTATCAAAATTTTTCAATTGGTTTGTCAAAAATTTGATATTAAACCTTCTCAAACTCTCTTTCTGTACCTTTTTGTGTTGACCAAGCCTGGGACTAGCAAAAACAAAGCTTCTTGGATTTCTTTTAGGTCTGCCTAAGGACACAAAGTTTTTTCCATGTATGATGAGTCTTTCAGGGATTTTAAGAATTAATTTTTTAAGATCCGAGCTTTTGAAGGAGCTCGTCCTTTCTTTTTGGATGAGAATGGCGAGCCCAGCTTTCCCTTAGAATGACAGAGGAATGTAGTGGTGTCTAGGTACTCTTGGGAGATGTTAGACGAAGTTGAGCAAGCTTTTGTAACGAAGTTGGAAGAAAACTAGGGGCAGCCTCCCCATCTTGATACTAAGAAATTTGTAGGAAATTCCTTACTTCTAAAAACTGAGTTGGGTAGGCGTCGACGTCCTTGATACTTGTCGTATTTTGTTTATTTTGTCGAGTTCATTCTTCTTACTTTTATTTGTGTATTTTTAGAGACGGTTAAAAATAATGACTCCATGAGGGCCTTTAAAAAGGCAAGGAAGGCTACTGCGGCCCAAAACATTTCGGCCAAAGTGGCTGGAGAAGGAGCTTCCCGGGTTCTTCCTAAACAGCCTGCGCCGAGCTCTCCTGGACCGAGGAGGATAATTCCTACCCCTCAGGTCCATGTGCTCGATCCTCCCCAGACTACTGCTGCCGTCTCTTCTCCTACGACCGTTCCCCCTTCAAAAAGACCTCGGACTGTTGAGCCCTTGAATCTAGATGCTTCTGACTTTGACGCTGTTGGGTTTGTCGACCTGCAGATTGGTCCCTATGGTGTCGGTCCTGTACTGACCCAATTTTCAATATGTCTAGATCATACCGGAAACTGAGCGCTACCAATTTGTCTTCCTAATTTTTATTTATTATTTATCATATGAGCCTGATTCGTTGTTAAAAGCGTAGTTAATTTGCGACGTATTTTTTTTTTTTGGAAAATATTTGGATTAATAGACGGAATCATTCATAATCAATTCACAACTGATAACAGATAAAACAGTTATAAACAACCACACATAAATACATCACAAGCAGTCAACAACATTCAGTGATCCAACTTTTATTTAAGTATAGACTTTTAGTTAGAACACCCCTAGATATAGCTAGATAATAACTATATACATATATATACATACAACATCCTAGGCCTTGACCTGTTCAAGAAGTCCGTAAGCTGGCGCCCAGGCTAGCCTAGACTCTATACTCACCTTGTCCCTCTAAACTACTAAAGCAAGGGAAAGTACGTTCTAAGTCTTCAAAAATCAGGTCAGGTGGAACATCAGCAAAAGGTAGAACATCATCTACTACTCCTTTGCACGATCAGACATTGCCATATAATGTCTCTCTGGTACCTCATCAAGTAGCCACACAACAGGAGTCTCGTACACATAATTTAGGCTAAAGTACGCATACGAACGGGGTGCAGATGTTGGCTGGTCTCACAGTATATACATATAAACAGAAACGGAGTTCACCCTAGACTCAGAAGACTATCTAGAGCAGAATCCTTTTTGCAAACGGTCGTCAGCGAACTACGGAAAGGAACTCTTGCTTCCATCTGAAGGGGGAAGGGAGAGAGAAGGGGTAAGAACTAGGGAGTTCTTAGTAGGGTTGGGGTTATTAGTTAAGTTCCTTAATTCTGGGTTGGGGTTATTAGTTAAGTTCCAGGGAAAGAAAGAGCAATGAATTTTACATAATTAAAGTGTAATCACGATTCCGCGTACCACCTATGCAGGCCATGAGCTCACGTGTTGGTTTACACCCTGCAGCCCGACATTACCTAGGAACTAGTCCTAGATATGGCTTATTTTCTGTAGGTGAACTTTGGCCTACAGAAATAGCACTCCCGTAAGTGAACTTCAGCTTATAGGAATAGTGTAAACACAACACAACAACTTTCTGTAGGTGAACTTTGGCCTACAGAAATAACACCTCTATAAGTGAACTTCGGCTTACAGAAATGGTGCCCCTGTAAGTGAACTTCGGCTTACAGGAATAACATAAACACAACACAACAACTTTCTGTATGTGAACTTCGGCCTACAGAAATAGCAACTCTGTAAGTGAACTTCGGCTTACAGAAATGGCGCCCCTGTAAGTGAACTTCGGCTTACAGGTATGACAACTCTCTGTAGGTGAACTTCGGCCTACAGGAATAACAACTCACTGTAGGTGAACTTGGGCCTACAGGACCTCTAGGGCCAATGGAAAAGCAGCAGATGAACATACAACAGAACATCATGCCACAAGGCTTAACTCCTTATTCTTATACTCTTCTCTTCTATTCTCTTTGTTATATTACTCTTTTCTCATTGTCTCTTTACTCTGCTCTGATTACTCTGTTCTCTGTGTCTTTCTACTCTGCTCTGATTTCTCTGTTTAACGTATGTATTTAAAGCTTATGTAAATTTCGGTAGGAATAGTTAGTCTGTCCCAAGTATAGGTTCATTAAGTCTATACTGAAACATTCTAACTTTTCATATAATACCTAACCCTAGTCGGAACTCAAGAACTAACTATGTTGCCCTAGTTCGTTCACTAATCTCTGTCTATTTTTCTGTCATTAAAACTTTACAGACTTTTTCTTTGGTTTTTATCTTTCCTTTAACTTTTTATCTTTCTTTTATCTTTGCCTCACTAATATGTTCTTACCACTCCCTAAGCATTTTATGAAGGTAATTATGAGATTCTGCACTTAAAGTTGTCTTTCTAAAACTTTTACAGAAAACTGCCTTTTCTGTATTATTTTATTATTTTTATTAAAATATTATTTTTAATTAAATATTATTATTTAATATTTTATTACTATTTATTATTTTATCATTAAATTTTCGAAAATTACCTTGTCTTTACCTTTAACCTTTAAAATTCACTTTTTACCACCCGTAACTTTTAATATTTCTACTTTAACCACCCTAACTTTCAGAAATTACCAAATAAACCCTCAAACACCAAAATATTTACTTCCTTGCCCTTTGTAAGATCTAAAGGGTGTTCTTCAATGTTCTTCATCACACTCAAAGTGTTCTTCGTATTCTTCGTAAATTCTTCAGATTCTTTCTCTGTTTTTACCCATTTTTCAGTCTTTTCAGCAACCGATTTTTACCAAAATTCAAAATAAATTCCCAGCCACTAAAACCCCATCTTTTCTACATTATTTTAACACAAATTGAACCCCAATTTAAGCTCTAGGGTTTCGTTTTCCAACAGCCACAAGAACATACATTCATAGCTTGAATTTCATCAAATTTCATCAAATTTTCACGAAAATTTCAACAAGAATTACTCATACAAACAATCAATTTCAAGCACAGCCAGACCATATCATAATCACATAACTCAAGCACAATCAATCAAGATTAAATTCGTCAAACCCTACCTTGATTTGCTGCTCCAAATCCGGTTACTCTTTGAAGTGTTCTTAAAGGGCTTTTCCTCCTAAAACACATCAAGAACAACTTTAAAACTCTAAACCATCAACTAAACAAACTTCAGCAGCATCTTAGGAAGGTTATCCTCACCTTAAACTTGCAGGAAATCAAAGATCTTTGCCCCACAAGTCAAGCTAAGCATGAGATCTAAGGAAGAACATCATGAAAACACTATTTTAAGCATGTTTCCTTGAAAACCGAATTGAAGAGGGAGGGAGACAGCCATCTCACCTTATTTCCATCCTTGATAAGTCACATGGTTATGTAGAGGAAGAAGAGAGGATCATTTTGGTGAAATCGGAGTTTTGATTTGAATTTTAGTTCAGAAGAAATCAAGCTTTCAAGATTAAGTGTTCATGAAAATTTCTCTCTTTTCTCTGTTGTTATTTTTGGCCAAAATGATAAAATGAGACAGCCTTGGAGGGCTTGGGGGTGTAAAGTGATTTGTGATTGGTTTGCTTGGAAGTGGATTAAAATAATATTAAAATATCTCAGGTGTATAACTACTAAAACTAGGTGTATCGGAACACTTATAAAAACATCTCTAAAAATTATATTCTGAGCTACTAGCATAAGTGACACTAGTAACATATTTATTATGAGAATAGAACATGTATGATGAGGCCTTAGCATTGCTAAATTCATCAGAGAGTGTTGGTGCTAAGCTGCACCAGTAAACCGTAAACCCGGTTAAACCAATTTTCTGTTTTTAACTAAAACAGACCAGGTAACCTTATAATATCATTGAATCATCTTCTAATACTAATATAATACTAATATTATACTATTATCTCTCTTCTATCATGAATCGAGTCCGGTTCATTAAACTGAGAATATTTACGAAAAAATGAATCAAAACTCCTAACCGATACGGTTCAAAAACAAGGTTCTTCGTGACCGCGTTATCGAGCTTGCCTCAGAAAAGGTTCTAGCTTAAGGATGACATAATGACAATGAGGATTGAGATACTTGATGATATATCAGAGGTGTTCCCTTTACTGATCTTCCGGAGAAATCCATGCCTTCATAAAAGATCTCGCGTACTCGAAAAACAGGGTTGTTACATTCTACCCTCCTAAAATAAAATTTTGCCCTCAAAATTTCAGCCGCGTGCAAGAATCCTTCTTCAAGTGGCCTATTTCTTTCAAGCCATCCTAACGAAGAGATCGGTCCGTTGCTGATAGCATTCAAATCTCACACATCCAAAGCCATTAAGATCATAACATCTTTGAAGATAGCTGTGGCTCACGTCGATTCATCATTCGGAGCTCGATTAAACCATGCCTATTCACAGTCATTAAGGTCTTATCCACACCAAACAAACAATATTAAGGTGATCAGTCTTAATATCTCAAGCTAGGCACGAACATTCCCAAAATGAGCACTCATAGACATTCATGGCAAATGTATCTAGAAGATACCCTAACAGCATGAGACACACAAGCAGAGTATGCAACGAAGCATAGTCAGTCCACTCCCCAGGCTCTACTGGGAACGAACTGCACTGATAGCAAATTGTAATGACCCAATTTTCAATATGTCTAGATCATACCAGAAACTGAGCGCTACCAATTTGTCTTCCTAATTATTATCTATTATTTATCATATGAGCCTAATTCGTTGTTAAAAGCGTAGTTAATTTGCGATGTATTTTTTTATTATTTTTTTGATTTTTGATTTTTTTTTTGAAAATATTTGGATTAATAGACGGAATCATTCATAATCAATTCACAACTGATAACAGATAAAACAGTTATAAACAACCACATATAAATACATCACAAGCAATCAACAACATTCAGTGATCCAACTTTTATTTAAGTATAGACTTTTAGTTAGATCACCCCTAGATATAGCTAGATAATAACTATATACATATATATACATACAACATCCTAGGCCCTGACCTGTTCAAGAAGTCCCTAAGCTGGCGCCCAGGCTAGCCTAGACTCTATACTCACCTAGTCCCTCTAAACTACTAAAGCGAGGGAAAGTACATTCTAAGTCTTCAAAAATCAAGTCAGGTGGAACATCATCAAAAGGTAGAACATCATCCACTACTCCTTTGCATGATCAGACATTGCCATATAACGTCTCTCTGGTACCTCATCAAGTAGCCACACAACAGGAGTCTCGTACACAGGATTTAGGCTAAAGCGCACATACGAACGGGGTGCAGATGTTGGCTGGTCTCACAGTATATACATATAAATAGAAACGGAGTTCACTCTAGACTCAGAAGACTACCAAGAGCGGAATCCTTTTTGCAAACGGTTGTCAGTGAACTACGGAAAGGAATTCTTGCTTCCATCTGAAGGGGGAAGGGAGAGAGAAGGGGTAAGAACTGGGGAGTTCTTAGTAGGGTTGGGGTTATTAGTTAAGTTCATTAATTCCGTGTTGTTTAGCAGATAAATAGCAGAATATCGAGAAGTAGTAGACAGATGAAACAGATAAATAGAGAAAATAGAAAGCAAAACACAAACAAAAGAATACAAGAAAACAAAACACAGAGACAAAGAATAGAATGAAAACAAAGAAAGCATACATTCAAACAAAAATTATAACAGAGGAAATGCGCAACCAAGTATGATGCATGTTTGTCCTATGCAGGCCATGAGCTCACGTGTCGGTTTACACCCTGTAGGTGAACTTCGGCCTGCAGAAATAGCACTCCCGTAAGTGAACTTCGGCTTACAGGAATAGTCTAAACACAACACAACAACTTTCTGTAGGTGAACTTTGGCCTACAAAAATAACACCTTTGTAAGTGAACTTCGGCTTACAGAAATAGTGCCCCTGTAAGTGAACTTCGGCTTACAGGAATAATATAAACATAATACAACAACTTTCTGTAGGTGAACTTCGTCCTACAGAAATAGCACCTCTGTAAGTGAACTTCGGCTTACAGAAATGGCGCCCCTGTAAGTGAACTTTGGCTTACAGGTATGACATCTATTTGTAGGTGAACTTCGGCCTACAGAAGCAACATCTTGAGATACACAATTGATATTCACTGCAGGTGAACTTCGGCCTACAGGAATAACAACTCACTGTAGGTGAACTTGGGCCTACAGGACCTCTAGGACCAATGGAAAAGCAGCAGATGAACATACAACAGAACATCATGCCACAAGGCTTAACTCTTTATTCTTATTCTCTTCTCCTCTATTCTCTTTGTTATATTACTCTTTTCTCATTGTCTCTTTACTCTGCTCTGATTACTCTCTTCTCTGTGTCTTTCTACTCTGCTCTGATTTCTCTGTTTAACGTATGTATTTAAAGCTTATGTAAATTTCGGTATGAATAGTTAGTCTGTCTCAAGTATAGGTTCATTATGTCTATATTGAAACATTTTAACTTTTCCTATAATACCTAACCCTAGTCGGAACTCAAGAACTAACTATGTTGCCCTAGTTTGTTCACTGATCTTTGTCTGTTTTTCTGTCATTAAAACTTTACAGATTTTTCTTTGGTTTTTATCTTTCCTTTAACTTTTTATCTTTCTTTTATCTTTGCCTCACTAATATGTTCTTACCACTCCCTAAGCATTTTATGAAGGTAATTATGAGATTCTGCACTTAAAGTTGTCTTTCTAATGCTTTTACAGAAAACTGCCTTTTCCGTATTATTTTATTATTTTCATTAAAATATTATTTTTAATTAAATATTATTATTTAATATTTTATTACTATTTATTATTTTATCATTAAATTTTCGAAAATTACCTTGTCTTTACCTTTAACCTTTAAAATTTACTTTCTACCACCCATAACTTTTAATATTTCTACTTTAACCACCCTAACTTTCAGAAATTACCAAATAACCCCTCAAACACCAAAATATTTACTTCCTTGCCCTTTCTAAGATCTAAAAGGTGTTCTTCAATGTTCTTCATCACACTCAAAGTGTTCTTCGTGTTCTTCGTAAATTCTTCAGATTCTTTCTCTGTTTTTACCCGTTTTTCAGTCTTTTCAGCAACCGATTTTTACCAAAATTCAAAATAAATTCCCAGCCACTAAAACCCCATCTTTTCTACATGATTTTAACACAAATTGAACCACAATTTAAGCTCTAGGGTTTCATTTTCCAGTAGCCACAAGAACATACATTCATAGCTTGAATTTCATCAAATTTAATCAAATTTTCACGAAAATTTCAACAAGAATTACTCATACAAACAATCAATTTCAAGACAGCCAAACCATATCATAATCACACAACTCATACACAATCAATCAAGATTAAATTCGTCAAACCCTACCTTGATTTGCTGCTCCAAATCCGGTTACTCTTTGAAGTGTTCTTAAAGCGCTTTTTCCTCCTAAAACACATCAAGAACAACTTTAAAACTCTAAACAATCAACTAAACGAACTTTAGCAGCATCTTAGGAAGGTTATCCTCACCTTAAATGTGCAGGAAATCTAAGATCTTTGCCCCACAAGTCAAGCTAACCAAGAGATCTAAGGAAGAACATCATGAAAATACTTGTTTAAGCATGTTTCCTTGAAAACCGAATTGAAGAGGGAGGGAGACAGCCATCTCACCTTATTTCCATCCTTGATAAGTCACATGGTTATGTAGAGGAAGAAGAGAGGATCATTTTGGTGAAATCGGAGTTTTGATTTGAGTTTTAGTTCAGAAGAAATCAAGCTTTGAAGATTAAGTGTTCATGAAAGTTTCTCTCTTTTCTCTCTTGTTATTTTCGGCCAAAATGATGAAATGAGACAGCCTTGGAGGTCTTGGGGGTGTAAGGTGAGTTGTGATTGGTTGGCTTGGAGGTGGGTTAAAATAATATTAAAATATCTCAGGTGTATAACTACTAAAACTAGGTGTATCGGAAAACTTATAAAAACATCTCTAAAAATTATTTTCAGAGCTACTAGCATAAATGACACTAGTAACATATTTATTATGAGAATAAAACATGTATGATGAGGCCTTAGCATTGCTAAATTCATCAGAGAGTGTTGGTGCTAAGCTGCACCAGTAAACCGTAAACCCGGTTAAACCGATTTTCTGTTTTTAACTAAAACAGACCAGGTAACCTTATAATATCATTCAATCATCTTCTAATACTAATATTATACTATTATCTCTCTTCTATCATGAATCGAGTCCGGTTCATCAAACTTAGACTATTTACGAAAAACCGAATCAAAATTCCTAACCGATACGGTTCAAAAACTAGGTTCTTTGTGACCGCGTTATCGAGCTTGCATCACAAAAGGTTCTAGCTTAAGGATGACATAATGACAATGAAGATTGAGATGCTTGATGATATATCAGAGGTGTTCCCTTTACTTATCTTCCGGAGAAATCCATGCCTTCAGAAAAGATCCCGCGTACTCGAAAAACATGGTTGTTACAATTCCTACTGACGATGTTTCCCTTCTTCGTCATTCGGATTTCATTACCCGTAGCAGCATCAACATGGCATATATGGGGGCAGCTTTGTATCGAACCACCCAAGATCTTCCTATTCATGCAACGAAGGCCTTTATGGAGGAGGCCAAATCAGAGTTTGACCGGATTAAGGGTTTGAAGGAGGAGCTCGAGGTGAAAGTGACCAGGTTGGAGAAAGAGTTGGAGGGTGAAAAGACTAGAGCTGTTGCTTTGGCAGCCTCTGCAAAGTTGGCTGAGGATACGGCGTTGAAGCATAAGGAGAGCTATGTCACCACGTATAGGGAGATGATGGATCTCAGGGAGAGTTTGGAGTCTGTCCGAGCTGATTATGCCAAACTTCAAGGTCATCTTGTAGGCAGTGTTAATGTTGCTTATGAGAATTTGAAGGAGCAGGTTCGAGATCTTGCGCCCGAGCTTGACCTTACTCTCTTTAGCTTGGACAACATTAGGAAGGATGGTAAAATTTTCCCTGATGACCCTGATGATGATGACGATGTCGAGCCTCCTCCTGTTCCTGCAGCCAAAGTCTTTGTTGCGCCGACTTCTTCTACTACTGCAGTTGGTCATCCCGAGTCGGATCCTAATTGTCAAATCCTAAACCGGGATGATGGGATGGTAGATGTGGTGCCTCTTCAGACTCGTCCTCCTTCACCCCGGGATGCTGTAACTGGGAGCTCTTTGGATCCTCTATAATTATTCTGGATGTTTTGTATATAGCCCGGCTTTTGGGCTTTGAACTTTTTATATTTTGTAATTTGTGGTTTCTAACTGCTGGAATCTTTTAGTTGCTTTTCTGTTAGCAACTTTATTTTTGGAAAAACAAAGTAACTTCTTAGGTTCTTGGGGTCGACTTTAGGTGACCTCTTGAGCATTGTTATTATTATAACCTTGTTTCTTTTATGATATGCTTGTCTGCACCTATCTGACACCTTCTAGGTTTTTGGGAGTGTTGAAGACAAGCAAGGCAAAATGTGCAAACAACCTGAAGACAACTCAACAAAGGAGGAGGATAGAGATCACAAAGAACCAGAAACCTCACAACAAGAGCTGCTGAAGCTCTATGCACCATTCCCTCAACTGCTCAATGGTGCTGTGGGAAAAAGAATATACTCAAGGTTCCTAGACTTGTTTGCATCTCTGCATGTGAACATACCATTCATCAAGGCAATTCAACAAATGCCTACATTCATCAAGTATATGAAGGAACTTCTTCCCAGGAAAAGCTCACTCAAGGGAGGGCAAACTATAGTGATGAACAAGGAATGTAGTGCCCTTATTCAACCTGAGTTGCCTACAAAAAGAAGAGACCCAGGAAGTTTTCATATCCCTTGTGCCATAGGTGAAAACATGTTCGATAGAGCACTATGCGATTTAGGGGCCAGCATCAACTTACTGCCCTTATCCCTGGTGAAGAGGCTGCAGATCAATGAGATAATGCCTACAGATGTCATTATCAGACTGGCTGACAAAACTCAAAAGCAAGCAATAGGAGTGGTGGAAAATGTGTTGCTAAAGGTTGGGAAGTATTTTCTCCCAACAGACTTTGTCATTCTGGACATGGAAGAAAGTCACACTCACCCAATCATATTGGGAAGACCATTTCTAGCTACGGCCAGAGCACTTATCGATGTAGAGAAAGGGGAGCTAATATTGAGAATCCATGATGAACGACTCAGCTTCAATGTTTTCAAACTCTCACAAGAAACAGCTCAAGAGGACAAGGAACTAAGCACAAATGATAATGAGACACTGAAGGAGGAAACAAGCACTAAAGCACAGCCAGTTCATTCTGAGACCCCCTTAACTGACAAACAAGGAAAATAGCAATTGCCACAGCTCAAGGAAAAGTTGGAGGAACCCAAACCTCTAGAGGCAGGTGAAGACAGCATCACAACTCCTTGGAGAAAAGAGGTCACCAAGGGGAAGGCAACCTCAAAAGAAACAATGAAGAAGGTACCAAGGAGATGGAGGAACAAGAAAATCCCTACGGAAGACTTCTCTCCAGGGGATAGAGTTGTCTCAGCCTACTTCCCAGATATTCCCCCTAATCTCCCTACTGTGCCATCTCAATTACCCAAGGTCTTCACTATCAACAGAGTTCTTTCCCTGGAACATGTGGAGATTATTGATCCAACCAATGGATACAAGTCCACAGCAAGAGGGGAGGACTTTAAGCACTACCAACCACCGTGATGAAAGAAAAATGTCAAGCTAGTGACGCTAAAGAAGCGCTTCATAGGAGGCAACCCATGTTTTATATGCTTTCAGATGATAATGAATAAGTCAATCTTTATGAGCTTCAATCCAAACTTAACAAACAATTGGTGAAAATCTTCTTATGCAGAATATAGTGAGGAACAAGTTTGGTGTTCAAAGCAAACCAAGTTGCATGCTAGTCTTGGGAGCGTTGAACACAAAACTTTCATCACAGTGCTTCAAACTAAGTTTGGTGTCACCCCATGGTGCCACCAAAATGCATATAAGGAACCACCAATAGTTAGTTAGTTAGTTGAAATTCATAAACAAACAATAAAATCCTTTCTTTCATTTTATTCTAGCCGTAAAGTTTTAATTTTCTTATATATTAATTCCTTTATTTCAAATCTTTATAGGAAAGGAAAAGAAGCATAAAAAGGGATTGATTGGACACTTAAATGGGGGATATTTCGCCACTTAAAGAAGAGGGGTTACACACTTGTTCTAAAGAGGGAATACGTTGGAAAATGTTGCCATGCAACATTGAAAAAAAAGGGACCCCTAGAAGACCGAGCAATCCCCATCATAAAGTGATGATCCTTGTCTTCTAGCCATGCATAACCCCAACCGTCCATCAAGTGACCACTTCATCAATCTACACCCTCCATTCTCTCACAACTTCTCTATATAAACAACCCTTGTCCATACCACCCTTCATTGTCATCACACACCTTCACCACTCTTTATTTCGGTACAATATACCCTCTATCCAATTATAAACATTCCTCCCCTCACTCTCCTCATTGCCATAAAACCCTAAACAACCAAAAGTCTCCACAACCTTGCCACCTTCACATATTAAATCATCATTCATGGCATCTTCAAGTTCTAAGAGAAGGGAGGGGAAGGAACCCATGGAAGAACACCCATATGATGAGAAGAGATTTAGAAGCTTGCATCATGCATTGCAATACGGGTGGATGGTTGATAAGGAAATCATTTATGAGCTGGGATTTCAAGTTAAGAAGACTAAATGCCCCGAAATCACAGAGAAGGTAGAAAGGAGAAGAGCAAACAACTCGGAGGTGAATCTCGAGAGAGCAACAATGTTGCATTGTATACTCAAGGGAGGAAAAATCAAAGTTCATGAGATCATAGCTCAAGGAATTAAAAAGATAGCAGAGAAAAGCGACTCAAGAGGAACATTAGGGTACCTTAGCACTATTTACCGAATATGCAAGAAAGCTAGGGTGGTCTTTGAAGATGAGGACCCCGTTTGGATAAAGGAAGGCATTCCAATAACGGTCCGAAGGATGAATGCTGCAGCACTCCCCCTGCCTCAACGGAAGCAAAGAAAGAGGACAGCCCCTCCAGTAGTTGAAGGACAAGTCTTAGAGGGACAAGCACCACAGACCTTGGACATGCACCAATTACAGGAAGCCATTGATGGCTTATCTAGACAATATTTGGAAAGCCAAGGAGCACAGAAAGAGCTTCAACTACAGATGATGGGGCAGCAAGATGAGTGGCAAAGGCAGATGATGGAACAGCAACTAAGCCAAGGACAACAATGGGGAGAAGCATTCAACAGGATGGAACAAAGGCAAAACGAGCAACAAGAATCCACTCAGAGGCTAATCAACATCCAAGCACATCAAGGGGCACACATACATGAGATGCATCGAAGACAAATAAAACAGGCAGAACTATTGGACGAGCAAAGGGCATTCGCAGAAGGAGTTTACATGAGTCAAACAGGACATCAGATAAATACTCAAGCCAGGCTCGGCTACTTAGTGGGACAGCTGCCAATATTGCATCCAGGAATAGCCAAGTATGATGAAATGAAGGATGAATTAGCACGAAAGGAAAGACAAAGGGTGGAAGAGAGTCATGAGTCAGTGAGGAAGGCACTTGAGGATTGGAAGCAAGCAAGATTGGCACGAATGCGAGGAAATGCAAGAGGAAACAAGGAGGACAAGCAAGGAAAAGAGCGTGGACACCCACAACAGTAAAAGGTGGTGGAGTTCCTTCTTTGTTCCATCTTTCTCTGTGTTTTAAATAAGGAAGATCTTGTATGAAATAGAACTTGCTTCCATGTTATGTTTAAACCTTTTTCAAATCATGTTATTTTTAGTTTTTGGTATTGAAGAGAGTCTATGTGCACTGGTCTTTATGTCACTGCATCATTACTTCCCTTTCTTGTAAGCTTGTCCCTTTTTATCAAATGAAGAAGAGAATGTTTATGTTCTTAAAAGACCAGAGTAGAGTTCATATTGTTGAAGTGCATTCATGAATCTTTGGGGTAGTCATAAGTTAGCTAAGTTAGTTCAACCACAAGGTTAGGAGGACAACTATCTATCCTAAATACTTTACTTTGGATATACCCATGAGACTAAGATAATAACAAGATCCTAAGAAAAGAAAAGGGAAAGAACAATGGAAGTGAAAAACAAAAGAAAAAGAGTAAGCAATAAGGCTAGGCATCAATGGTTTTAAGCTTGAGGCAAGTGTCTGTGGTGCTCCTGTGTGAGGGATCTACTTGGATGAATAAGCTCTTTGGGGTGCCTTATCACTTGGTAACTTGGGTTAAATAACTCGGGATTATCAGCTGAAAGTCCACTATCAAGAGTAAGCTTCACTACAGAACACTTAGTAACCCAAAGAGGTGCTGGACACCAAGGTCTCAAGAAAAGAAAATAAATAAACTAAATGCCTGTAGTGTGTATGTATGGGGGAGAGACTTGAGGGAGTAAGTCCTTAGGGGTGCTTCAATACCTAGCACCTTGAACCAACTGGTTCGGGAGTGTTGGCTGAAAGCTTATCTTAAAGAGTTGCCCCCTTACAGAGCACTTAGCCTAAATAACACAAATAACCCTTGAAATAACAATAAAAGGATCAATGAATAAAAGTCTCATGAGATATAAACAAAGTAAGTGTTTAGGAACATGATAAAGGTCTGAAAGCCAGTAATGGAATGAACCTAAGTTGCTATGCATGAAACCACCATAAAATCAGTAATATGACTTCCACAAGAATGACTCATTCCTCTGGATATTCCATTCATCATTTTCTTGTTCCAGTACTTGCTTAGGGACAAGCAAGCTTTAAGTTTGGTGTTGTGATGCCAGGGCATCTTGGCCAGTTTCACTGACCTTTTCTTTACTGTTTTTATGTTAGTTTCATGCATTTCTTTAGGAAATAAGCTAGTTTTGGGTAAATATTCACTTATGCCTTGACTCAAGCATACATTGTGCATTTTACATGATTTCATGAGGATTTTTCATAAGTTTAGTGACAAATATTATGTTGCATTACTCATGACTTGGACTAGAGCTTTGATGCACTTTGTTGCTTGATTTCAGGACCAAAAAAAAGCAAGAAAAGGGGAGGTAACTTGCAAGATTAATGAGAAAAGTGATTGCCAATAACACTCTCAAAAAAAGCCATCAATGCCCACGTTAGAGAGTCACGTTAACCAAGTTAACGTGAACTCTAACGTGGAGAAGAGAAGTTGAGCCAACGTTAGTGACACTCAACATTGTCACTAACGTTGGCAATTACTCATAAGTGGCCATGTTAGAAGCCACGTTAACCTAGTTAACGTGGCCTCTAACGTTAAAGGGGGGAAGAGAAGCCAAAGTTAGTGACACTCAACATTGTCACTAACGTTGGCCTATGGTGCAAAGTACCACGTTAACTCCCACGTTAACTTGGTTAACGTGGGAACTAACGTAGAAGATGAAGAGTTGTCGACAACGTTAGTCACACTCAACATTGTCACTAACGTTGAAGCAACCACACAACCCCCAAGAGTCACGTTAACTTCCACGTTAACTTGGTTAACGTGGAAGCTAACGATGAGAAATGAAGGATGAGCCAACGTTAGTGACACTCAACATTGTCACTAACGTTGGGATGGCTAAAAGATGGCCACGTTAGAAGCCACGTTAACCTAGTTAACGTGGACTCCAACATGAAGACCTAGGGGCACATTGGAACGTTAGTGACAATGTTGAATGTCACTAACGTTCTCGAAGGATGGCAAAGGCCACGTTAGAAGCCACGTTAACCTAGTTAACGTGAGCTTTAACGTGAAGCAAGAAGGGGCACACTGGAACGTTAGTGACAATGTTGAGTGTCACTAACATTCTCGAAGGTTGACAAGGCAACGTTAAAAGCCACGTTAACCTAGTTAACGTGGGTTTTAACGTGAGGCAAAAGGGGTGCATTGGAAAGTTAGTGACAATGTTAAGTGTCACTAACATTCCCGAACTTGGACTTTCACTAAATGATTAACACTCCTACGCCTTGAGCTTAAGTCTCTGCCCACTCCGCACTTTCTCTCTGCAGGTAAAGCCAAGCCCAAATAAAGAAAGGAACTGCTTCAAACTCAAGATCCAAAGGCCCAAGACTTGAAGAGTGAACTAGAAGCTGAGAAGAGTAGTATATATAGGAGTAGCTTTGAATTGTAAAGGAGTTCTGGAGGCTGAAGAACCACTCTCTGTATTTTACTTTCTTTGCAATTTCTAGTTTGAGGATGTATTCTCCATCTTTGTTTTCATTTTCAAGAGCTATGAACAACTAAACCCCTTTCATTGGGTTAGGGAGCTCTGTTGTAATTTGATGGATCAATACTAATTTTCATTGTTCTTCTTCTATCTTTCCTCTTGATTTTACTTGAAAGCTTTTGATCTTCATCCAATTGAGTAGTTATCTTGGAAGAGAAGCTATTCAAACTTGGATCTCTTTTGAACCTTGGAAGAGGAATGAAGAGATCAAGCTAGAAATGCTTTCTCATGCTGGACCAAATTGGGTTTGGATGGGTATGTGACTGTAACCCTCTCAATACTTGGTTTGGGAAATGCATGTGGTATAATCAGTGACCATACTTCATCTCTTCTCATGAGCAATTGACCAAGGAATTGGCTATTGATCAAGATTTAAGAGATTGAATTGCAAGGAATTGCAATTCAATCACTTAAGATTGCCAAGGAGATCAATGAGTGCATTGATTGAGGAAGAGATGAAAATGAACTTGATCCAGAGAGTTGCAACATCTCCTAAGCCCAATGAACTCCCCATCTCTAATCTTACCCATTCTCTTTAATTTCTGCGACTTACTTTTATGAGCAAATCCCCCATTCCCATTTATAATTCTGCAATTTATTTTCAGTCATTTACTTCCAGTCCTTTAATTCTAGCATTTACTTTTCTGTTATTTACATTCCCGCTATTTTATTTTCTGCAACTCTCAACCCAATTTCTGGATTTGCTCAACTAGAACATTCTTCTAATTAAAGTTGCTTGATCAATCAATCCCTGTGGGATTCGACCTCACTCTATTGTGAGTTTTTACTTGACGACAACTTCGGTACACTTGCCGAAGGAAGACTTGTTGAGAGACAAGTTTTCCCCGCATCACTTAGGCCACGCTTTTCTTATTTTTTTTCTTTTCTTTACCTACAAGAAAGCAAAACAACCAATCAAAGTATCACCAAATTCACAAGGTTTAAAGTTCATTCATAATTCAATTAATTTTAGCTTAAACCTTATGATTTTGTATCAATTAAAGGGTGGTTGGTTGATTTAACAAAACATGCAATTCCACTCCAAATTACTTACTTTCAATGCAAGAAAGTGCATAAAACCTAATAAAAACAAAGAAAAAGACTAGTAAAACTAGGCTAAGATGACTTGTCATCACTTCCCTCTTGCTTCTCTTCTCAATCTCAAGAAAGTTTGCTCTAGTGTAGAATCAAAGGAGGTGGATGCACCTCTTCTTCCTCCTGACATACAACACAAAACAAACCAAAAACACAAACAGAGCACTCTATTGCTAGAGTGAAGTTAAGGTTAGAAGAAACAAAATCTCAAACAGTTAGTGTGCTTAGCAAAAATAAAGAAAAATGCTTAATCTAGATTATCACCTACTTAATCATTGTCTATCTATATCAATCCCCGGCAACGGCGCCAAAAATTTGATGAGGGAAAATCTATTCCACACAAACTAACTGTCAAGTGTACCAGGTCGCATCAATTAGTAAAACTCACCGGAGTGAGGTCGACCCCACAGGGATTGATGGATCAAGCAGTTTTAGTTAGATGATGAATTTAGTCAAGCTGATAGTGGGTGATTTGAGTGAGATTTGATAAATCAGAAAGCAAGTTGCAAGAAATCCAACTACTGAGTGTAAATTGACAGAAACTTAAATGGCAAGAAACTTAAATGACTGAAACTTAAAGAACTAGAAAGTAAAATGACAGAAACTTAAATTGCAAGAAATGGAAATAACTGAATCTTAGAGTGCAAGAAAGTAGAATTGCAAAATCTAAATTGCATGAATTGTAAGGGAAATGGGTGCAGGGAATCAAAACAGTAAAGGAACAATTGGAATTAGAGTGAAATCAGAAGATCTAAAGTGAAGAAAATCAAAGAGAATGATTCATCAGGGATTGGAGATATCATAATCCTTCATGAATCAAATGGGTCTCAACCCCTCTCTCAATCATACGAGTAGATCTATGGCGGATTAAAATTGATTGGATCCCAATTCCTTCGCAATCCAATCTCTCTAATCACAATCAAATTACCAATTCCTTGATCTATTTGTCATGAGAAGAGTTAGAGCATATTCTCTCATCCATAACTTCTCAATTTCATCCAGAAAATACCTGAAATCTATAAAATACACAAACTCAAAGTAGAATCCAAAAATATAAATTTTACACTAAAACCTATGAAAATATAATAAAAAACAAAATATAATGAAAACTGTATGAAAATGATGCCAAAAAGCGTATAAAATATCTACTCATCGAAATACCAAACTTAAACTGTTGCTTGTCTCCAAGTAACCAAAAACAAAGTAGGAATAAAGAGAAGAGAAGGATACAATAAATATCGGAGTTCTTAATGAAGCTTAGTTTCAATTAGATGAGCGGGTGATGAGCGGAAATTTTATACGCTTTTTGCCATCATTTTCATATAGTTCTTAGTATTTTTCGTTTAAGTTTTAGTAAGTTTTCATAGGTTTTAGTGCAAAATTCACATTTTTGGATTCTACTTTGAGTTTGTGTGTTTTTATGAAATTTCAAGTATTTTCTGGATGAAATTGAGGAGCTGGAGCAAAAGTCTGATTCAGAGGCAGAGAAAGCACTGCAGATGCTATCAAGATCTGACCTCCTTGCACTCGAAAGAGCTTTTCTGGAGATAAAGAAGTCCAAAAGGAGCGTTCTCAATGGCAATGGAAAGCTAACATCCAGAGCTTTCCAGCAATGGATAATAGTTTATACTTTGCTTCAGAAATGAAGGCCCAAAACTAGCGTTCAACGCCGGTCATCTGCCCTATTCGAGCATCCAACGCCCAAGGGAGAAGAGACCAGCGACCAACGCTCAAAAAGGATCACCTAGTCAGCGTTCAATGCCCTAGAGACCTCCTAGCACATGATTCTCAATTAAGCTCAGCCCAAACACTCACGAAGTGGTCCCCAGAAGTGGATTTTAGCACTAAAAGACTATTTTACCCTTCTTATGTAATCCTTAGTCATTAGTGTTAATTGAGAACTTTTACACTTTTTAGGGGGGATTGAAAGCTTCCATCATATTTTCAAATTACACATTGTATTTTCTATCAGTATGAGTTTCTTAATCTCCTAGGTTGAGGGGAGGAGATCTGCTGAGTTTTATGGATTAATAAAGAATTACTGTTTTATCTTCAATCCGTGTTTGATTCTCTATTCTAAGATGTATCTTCGTTCTTCATCCTTATGAATGCGTTGAACTGGCATAAGGTTATCTCATTCTACATGGGTTCAGAGTGAGTCTTTCATCGGACAATGATGAACCACTAGCTTGATTATACATTTCTTAGACGGCTAATCTACGACTTCATTGGGGACTTCCCGAGACACCAGTTAAGCCGAGTTATGGGGCGATTAAAGTCTTTGTGGTAGAGGCTAGAACCAAAGGCGCAACATTCTCTGATCTGGAAGATTCAACCTTGTCTGTGGTATTTTGAGTAGGATCACTAAGGGGAATGGACTGCAAGAGCTTCACCATCAATCAGACTAGATCCGCACTTACCTTGGGGTTCAGATCTTGAGGAGCATTGGCGACCTCTCAAGAAAGGTGTTGATCACATACAACCTGCCATAGAAGAAATCATTCACAGTTGAAGGAGACAGCAAAACCAAATTGATCCAGAAGAATAAAGCATCTCTGAAGCCTTAACCATATTCATATCATTGCTTTCACCATCAATTGAGTAACGTTTTATTTATTTTCTTTTTACGCGTTTAAACAACCAAACAACTTTTTTATCCGCCTGACTAAGATCTACAAGATAACCATAGCTTGGTTTAAATCATAATCCTCATGGGATCGACCCTGACTCAGTCAGGTATTACTTGGACGACAGAGTGCACTTGCTGGTTCAGTTGTGCGAAGTTTAATTCCACGCACCAGCGGGACTAGTAGCTTTTTGCTTCTGAATAATTTTGGCATCTCACGTTCCATTCAAGCTAACAATGATTGGCATCTTTAGGAACTTAGAATCCAGATGATTGATGAGCGGATATTTTATACACTATCTGACATCATTTTCATATAGCTTTTAGTAGTTTTTATTTAGTTTTATTTTTTATTTTTTATAGGTTTTAGTGTTAAAATCACATTTTTGGATCCTACAATGAGTTTTTGTGTTTTTGGGCAATTTCATATTTTTTCTGGCTGAAATCAAGGAGCTAGGGCAGAAGTCTAATTTGGAGATAGAGAAAGACTGCATATGCTGTCCAAATCTGACCTGCCTGCATTCGGAAGAGCTTTTTTGGAGCTACAGAAGTCTAGATGGAGCTCTCTCAACGGCTATGGAAAGATAACTTTCAGAGATTTCCATCAATATTTCATAGTCCATACTTTGCTTTGGATTAGAAGGCCCAAAACTGGCATCCAACGCCAGCTTTCTGCCCCCTTCCAGGCGTCCAACGCCCAAAGAGCAGAGCTCAGCATCCAAAGGCCCAAAGAGGACCCCTAGCCAGTGTTTCACGCCCGAGGATTTTAGCACTAAATAGATTGTTTTACCCTTACTAGTCATTTGTTTAGTATTTAACAGTTATTTTACACATTGTCTTCAGACCTCTTTTGGAGGATACACATTATTTTCGTGTTTCTTTTGTATTTTACTTCAGTATGAGTTTCTAAACCTCCTATGTTGAGGGGAGGAGCCCTGCTGAGTCCTATGAATTAATAAAAGTACTATTATTTCTTCTTCGATCAGTGTTTGATCTATCTCTAAGATATATATCCCGATCTTCATCGTGGTGAATAGGATGATCTAACCAATTAGCTCTGTTCATCACATTAAGATGAACATGCCTGACAAACACCCGCATCTACTTCAGCTCGTGTGAATACTTGGATGGAAAAGCACGAGCCAATAGCTATGTTTATACATCTCTCAAACGGTTAATCCACGACTTCGTTGGGGACTTCTCGAGACACCAGTTAAGTCGATTTCAGGGGAGATTAGGGTCGCCGTGGTATAGGCTAGAATCCAAAGGAGCAGCGTTCTCTGATTTGGAAGATTAACTTTATCTGTGGCATTTTAAGTAGGATCACCAAGAGAATAGCCTTCAAGAGCTTCACCCTCCATTGGATTGAACGAGCAAGGGCCCTGGCATTCATTCTGTAGCAGAGGAGATCAATGACCACGGGCAATAGCTTTGATCACTTACATCCTACCATAGAAGAAGATTATTCATGAGCAAAGAAGATAGTAGTACTAGAGTTACTTCAGAAAGACAAAGAAACTCCAACTCTCAACTCTATTCCCAGCATATAATTCCTAATAGCTAACTTAATCCAACAACTTCTGATTCCACCTGACTAAGACCTGCAAGACAACCATAACTCGCTCAGGTATTACATGGACGACCCAATGCACTTGCTTGTACTGCCTGTCGTACGAAAAGTCTGGAGTTTACGTATGCACGCACCAAGTTTTTGGCGCCGTTGCCAGGGATTGTTGAGTTTGGACAAACTGCCGGATTGTCTTGCTCCCAAGATCAGGTAATTTTTATTTTATTTGAGTCTTTTAATTTTTTGTTTTCTTCTTCTAAATTTTTCTTTTATTTTTCAATTTGTGTTCTTGGTTTGTCTCCTACATGTTTATGCGTTTCAATTACAAAAATTTTAAAACTCTTTCAAATACCTTTTTCATACAGTTTATTTTCAAGCATCCTTATTTTTCTGTTTGAGATACTTTATTTGTGTTCTTGTTGAGTCTTTTATTTTAATTTCTTCTTCAATTTTTTCAAAAAAATCAAAAAGCTTTTCTAAAATATTTTTTATTTTTTTTCTTTTTTAATCTTTGTTCTTAGTTTGAGTCTTTTGTGTTTGTACTTGTTGAGTCTTGCGTTTTCCTTGAGTCCAATTTTCAAAAAATTTTCAAAATTGTTTAATTGTTTAAATCTTATGTCAAATTTTTAAGTTCGGTGTTTTCTTGTATTATTCTTTCAATTTTTTGAAAATTTGATGTTAGATGTTCAAAAGTTTTAAGTTTGGTTCTTCATATATTCTTGTGTTCTTTAAATTTCTTGAGTTTTGTTCTTGTTCTTTGTAATCATCAACGTGTTCTTGTGTTTTCTTTGTGTTTTGATCTTAAAATTTTTAAGTTTGGTGTCTCTTAGTGTTTTCCTTTAAAGTTTTCGCACACCAGGAGTTTCTAGATCTAAAAATTTTAAGTTTGGTATCTTTTATTTGTTTTTCTCTATCCTCATTAAATTCAAAAATAAAAAAAATATCTTTTCTATCTTTATTTAATTATTATTTTCGAAATTTATCATAAAAAAATTCAGATTTCAATTTTAAATTTTTTTATCTTATCACATCTTAGTTGTCAAGTTTTCAAAAATCAAATTTTTTCAAAATCAATTTTTAATCTTATCTTTTCTTACTCTTATCTTATCTTTTCTAACTTCTAATTTTTAAATCATATCTTTTTTAAAACTTTTTAAAATATTATCTTATCTTTCTAATCTTAAATTTTAATTTCAAATCTTTTCTTTTTTTATCTTCTATTTTATTTTTAAAATTCAAAATCTTTTTAATTAATATCTTATCTTCTCTCTCTTAATTTTCAAAACCTCCTAACTAACTTTTTCCTCCTTAATTTTCGAAAATAATATCTTCTTCTCTCTCTCTTCTTTTTTAAAACCACCTAACTAACTCCTTTCTCCTCTTAAATTTTGAAAACTACTTCTCTTATTTTGTCTATTCTTTTTTAAAACCACATAACTAACTCTTTTCTCTTCTTAATTTTCGAAAACTTCTTCTTCTCTTCCCTCCTCTATTTTCGAAAATTTAACAGTTAAAAATCAAATCATTTTAAATTAATTAACTTAATTTTTTAAAATAATTAATAAATAAAAAAATAAAAATATTTTAATTCTTATTTACTTTTTCTATTTATACATCTTCTTCTATTGCTTCTATTCATTCAAAACATTCTCTCTCTTCTTAACTTTCATTCTCTCTTATTTACTTCTATCTTTTTTTTCAAGGTAATTTTTTTCTACTTCTCTGAATTCTTTATCTTCTTTCTTCTTCTTCCCTCGTTACATCTTATAGGGAGTTTTTTGTTCCTGAACATAGAACTCCCATTTAGCTTCTATTTTATCGTCTTTTTTCTTATTCTGACTTTAAGGAGGATCTTCTTGCCAATTGGCATAAAGAGCTTTCTTTTTTTCTTTTTTTTTCTTTTTCTTTTCTTCTTATTTATGACTAGAAACAGGGATAAAGAACCCCTCTTGACTCAAGATCCTGAGCCTAGAAAGACTCTAAAGAGGCGTTTACAACAAGCTAAAGCACAACACTCCGGAAGTGACCTTTCAGCAAAATTTTGAACAAGAAAAGGAAGACATGGTCCTTGATGGATACAATTCTGATTTCTATGGAGGAAGTATCAATGTACCTCCTATCAGAGCAAGAAGCTTTGAGATCAACCCACAACATATTGCACTAGTGTTGCAGAAGTTCCAATTTCACGAACATCCACAGGAAGACTCCAGTAAGTTCATCACTGACTTCCTGCAGTTCTATGACACTGCAGAGACCAATGGAGTGAACCCTGAACTCCACAAGCTAAAACTATTCCCATTTGCTCTAAAAGATCGAGGAAAAGATTGGTGGGATATTGCAACCAGATGAAGTATGAACACACCTGGGATGATGTTGTTAACGATTTCCTGAACAAGTTCTCTCCCTTACAGAGACTAGCAAAGCTAGTGACAAACGTCCAGACCTTCAGGCAGAAGGAGAGTGAGTCTCTCTGTGATTCTTGGGAGATGTACAAGCTGATGTTAAGAAATTGCCCCCCATGTGTTGTCTGGATGGGGCAAGATGATCATCTTCTATGAAGTTATCTCTGAGATGGCCAGAGAGACAACAGATCAGTTTACAATTGGCTCTCTGGGCCTTATAGAGACACATGAAGAGGCAGATGAGCTCATTGAGATAGCTGCCAATAACCAGCACTTATACTCCTGTGAGGAGACCCCAGCTAGGACAGAAGTTCTAGATAGGGAGACCTTAAAAGAAGGTGGGATAGTAGTCTTTACCAAGGAGGTCGAACCTCAGGAGCATGCTACTGAGGGACTTAAGGCAATTACGGATTAGAAGGATCTTGAGACTGCACCACAGAGGAGAAGGAACCTCAAGTTAAATCATTCTTGGGCATGCAAGAGGAGCCTGTGATGATCACAGAGCTCGCCCTTACAGAGGTGAAAGAACCTCAAGAGCCACACTTCCGAGGCATGCATTAAGAACTGGCAGATAAGCAGTCGGCTCATTGATAAAACCCAATTTTGTGGTTTATCTTCTGCTTAATTTAAGGGATTTTATCACCCTTTTTCCACATTTATTCAATGAAATAACATGGTTTTTGTAATTCTCCTTGATTTTGTGCTTAAGAGTGAAAACATGCTTTTTAGGCCATAAAATAGCTAATTTTGATTCACCTTAATTCTATTTGATGCCTTGATATGTTTGTTGAGTGATTTCAGATCCAAAATGCAAGTATTGGATGGGAGAAGTGAAGAGAAAAGCATGCAAAGTGGAGAAATCATGGAAAAAAAAGGATTTGGAGTGCATAGATTGACGCGCACGCGTGACAGACACGCACGCGTAGATAAGAAGTCGCCTGGCGATGCGTACGCGTGACATGACGCTGGAATTATGCCTCTACCACAAAGTCCACCCACGTGTACACGTCGCCTCTCTAAAGAACCCATCACGCGTACGCGTCGCAGCCATTTCACCTATCCACACTTACACGTCACTCTACACGTACACGTGGATTACCCTATTTCACTCATTTCTTTTCTTTTCTTCTTTCCATTTCTTTCCTTCTTCTCTCCACTCTTCTTCTCTTTCCACCTCTCACTCATCATCCAACACTACCATACACCATCAACCTTAGTTAGTTTGTTAGTTATTTACTTAGTTTTTGTTTTCATGACAAGTGTTGGATTATCAATTTTAATTACTGTTTAATGCTGCTTATTATTAACTTGATGCCATTTTGGCATAATTGCTTTTATACTCATTGTTGGATTCTTAATTGAGGTTACATGTTGTTAGTTGGTTTTGAACTTTTTATGCTTAATATTTTTGAATACCAAGTACATGTTACATTGCCTTCAAGCATCTTAACTCTTTTGAGTTGCATGTTTTGGCCACCATGCATTCATTATCCATTGTTAGGCAATAGTATATTATCAATGCATTTTTTAAGGTGGTGCTTGTTGTTAATTGAGCTTTAATTACATCACCTATTTCATGCATTGAGATTTGTGGGATTGTGAAATTGGAGCGAAAGCATACCTAATGGCATATTTTTGAGCTTTCTAAGCTTTGTGGACCATGTTTGCTATGTGATTAATTTTAACTCTTATATCTCTTTTCCTAAGTTCCATAGCAGCCATGTGTTCCACTTTTATGTCACTTAGGTGTTGCAAACAACTTCAATATGCATCATTGTTGATGTGTGAGTTCTATATTCCATTTTTTTCACTAAGTTCCTTGCACGTCAATCAATGTCCATGCATTATCCAATTTCACAATTGCTTGACTTTAGCTTGAATGCTTTTATGCTTCTTCACTACTTGTTTGTATTTTACCTACAAGTCTTTTAAAGCACCTCAAGCACACTAGAATGAGTGAAGTGTATCCTTTCTCTTGTGTACGTGTGAAATAACTTTTCATGCTAGTGTGTGTATGTTCTAAACCGCATGCAATTTAGGACCCACACACCCTTTTTCTTTAATGTGACACTAATTCACTCACTCAATTCTAGGGATTTACCTCATTCTAATAATTTACACTTCCTTGCTTTTGTATTCTCTCATCTTACGGTATTATTTTCTATTTTTCATGGATGAGTCATTATAAGCAAAAACGGAAGTGAAAGAAAGCACACGAAGCACCGGTTGACCTACCAGCTGAAGGTAGCAACTCGGAGAGTCGTCGTACCCCCTTACTCATCCTTGAATGCACCGAGGACGGTGCAAATTTTTAAGTGTAGGGAGGTCATCCGACCAGTCGGCATTTTTGGGTGACAAATTTCTAATCTCAGCACTTTTGCTTTTCATTTTAAGGTCTTTTAGAATTTTTAGTTACATTTTCTTGTTTTGCATATGTATATATTAAGTTTAGTCGAAATCATGATATTTTCCAAGGATTTTATCTATAGGGCACCCCAATTGATTGAAAAAAAATTTTAGAACTTGTTTGAACTATATATTGTGGAACATGTTTTGAGTTGGAAACACAAACAAATGAGTTTTGAGCCTAATGATGTGGTTACATTATATAACCACGTATTTTCCTTCTTGTGTGTGATTATTCTCTTTCTATGATTGTAATCTTTGAATTGTTTGATTCTATATGTCCATTATTTTGTGTATACACGCATTTATATGATTGAGGCTATTGTTTCAAATAGCTCACTTACCCAAATAGCCTTACCTTTTGTCTTCCATTGTTAGCCAATTTTGAGCCTACGCTTAACCCATTTGTTCTTAATTTTATCACATTACAAGCCTAAAGCGAAAAATAATAAATATCCCTTGTTTGGATCTTTGATTAGCTTAGGCTAGTGAGAGTGTTTATCATTCAAGTTTGGGAGAGTTGGGAACATTGGTTGGGATAAAAGATTGTTTATGTATTTTTGTCTAAATTTTGGGAATTGGGTACATACTCATGCATTAAATCTGTAAACCATATGCATTGATGATCTTGTATATATTTTAGTTTGAACGAAAAAAAATGAGAAAAATAAATAAAATAAAAGAAAAAATAGGAAAAGAAAAAAGAAAAAAAAAAAGAAAAGCAACAAAAGGGACAAAGTGCCCCAAAGTAAAAGTCCAATAATAGTCAATGCATATGTGTGGTGAAGTGAAAAGAAAATGCATGAGTTTGTGAAAAAGTGGGAAACATGGGTAGTTAGGTTTGTTTAGAATTTTGTAGGTTGTTATATAGGTTAG